>NC_081792.1:247500-285000 GCF_963082965.1 Carassius carassius
AAACGACAAACTGATCACAGAACATGTTTGTAAAGCTTTTAATGTTAACTGTTAAAAAGCAATGTTATCAGCTTTTATGACTAAACATTTGCAAACAACATTGTACTGGAGAATCTGCACAAATAAAAGTCTTAGGGGCCGTTCACAAATCGTGCCTAAAAACGCGTGGAAAACGCTAGGCGCACTGCTTTCTCCTTCTTTCCAAAGCGCTCGCGCAGAAGCGCCCCTGAGGCGTCTGCCGTTGCTAAGCAACCATGACGTGCTCTCTCCTTGAAGACGCGGAAATTTCAACAAAGGATAAATGGATTTGCAGCTCAAAAATCACTTGCAGTAGCTCTGCTACTAAATTTATTTCAAAATGGAAATCCATATACAGCTATGATCAGCTGTTCCTTTCATCTTGACTGAGCTTTTAACGTTGTTACAGGAAAGGATGAAGCTGATTGGTTAGTTCTTGTCACATGACCCGTGGTGCGGTTGCTGCATTCTGAAAAGTTGAAATGTTTTAACTCGATGCGGTGCGGTGTTGGAACTAACAAACGTGAGTGCGCAAAAGACGCGATATGTGAACGTCCCCTTAAACAGTTCAGTAGTGCAGAGTTTACAGGTTACTCTTCTTTTTTAAAGGCTCAATGTAAAGTACTCCCACATCACGCTGAATGCTGCAGACATAGACATCATATGATGTCTATGGCTGCAGAGACGCTGCTCGGGAAGCACGTGACATAAAACAAGGCCAGCTATTGGCTATTCGCTACTTCTCCTGCTGTACTGGCTGAGTAAAACCTCCGGTGGCTCATTACTGCCACACTTTGGTCACCGCAGATTTGAAATATGCACGAAATGAGCCGCTTACAGCAAATAAAAGTTATTTAGCAACGAATCGATGACTAAATTAGTTGACAACTATTTTAATAATCGATTTTAATCGATTAAATCGATTCGTTGTTTCAGCTCTAGTACGCACACAAACACACACAGCGGTCAGTGGAGTGTACGCACACACACACACACACACACAGCAGTCAGTGGAGTGTACGCACACACACACACACACAGCAGTCAGTGGAGCGCGCACACACACACACACAAACACACACACACAGCAGTCAGTGGAGCGCGCGCGCACACACACACACACACACACAGCAGTCAGTGGAGCGCGCGCACACACACACACACACAGCAGTCAGTGGAGTGTGCGCACACACACACATACACACACAAACACACACAGCGGTCAGTGGAGCGCGCACACACACACACACACACAGCGGTCAGTGGAGCGCGCGCACACACACACATACACACACAAACACACACAGCGGTCAGTGGAGCGCGCACACACACACACACACACAGCGGTCAGTGGAGCGCGCACACACACACACACACACACAGCGGTCAGTGGAGCGCGCGCACACACACACAGCGGTTAGTGGAGCGCGCGCACGCACACACACACACACAAAAACACATGCACGCACGCACACACACACACACGGTTTCTCTCTTACACTGGTTGTGTGTGGTGTGGTTCTTAGACTTGGCCATCCTGATCTCCGTCTGCGGACACAAACACAACACACACATCAGAACACGTTACAGACTGCAACTAGCGGCTAACGGCTAGCTCCACAGCTCTTGTGTTTAACTCTCTCCTTCAGAACCTGCTCAATGCCGCTCGCGCCGCGCGCTCACGTCTCTCAACACTGCACTGAGCTCAGATCTCAGTAATAATCTACACTCTCACAGGATTCACTCAAATGCTGCCGAGATTGAGAGAAACTCAGTACCTGCTACACAGAGCGCACCACAACCGGAAGAGAGAGAGCGCGCGTGGGGGTACTGGGGGGTAAAGAGTCCACTTCGCCGGAAGTGACGTGAGAACGTGACGCTTCACAATATGTAAACAAACACCACAATATATCAAATGCGTTCAGATATTTACGGATGGGTCAGAAATCCAGACAGAGTGTGTATATTCCGTATTTTAAATGAAAGTTTAGCTAATCATGCGTCTGTACTCACTACATTACTACTTTTTATTTATATTATTATTTTATACAATTATTATACAAAAAGCCTCTAGCACTAGCTTGTTCTATTATTTTCATATTCTATATTTTTTATTTGTTTATTTATTTATTGAATTAATTATATGATTTAAAAATCCTTGCTCTGTGTTAAGCTAACTGAGACTTGTTATAGCACTTGTGTATCATCGTTCTTTTGTTGATTTCAATTGCTTCATTTCTCCTAATTTGTTAGTCGCTTTGAATGTCTGCTAAATGTCTAAGAAAGGCATGTGGAAACAGAAGAAGAACATATGAATCAGATCACTGTGGATCAGAAACAGTTGAGCATTTATCAATACACTGTGAAGCGCATAGAAAAGAAAGAGATATGGGATGTCATTACAGTTAAAACTATATTTCAGAATGCACATCAACAGTTAAAGGTATGATTGTGCAGGTGTAATTACAGCTAGGTTCAGTCTCCGTCCTGTAGGGGGCGGAAACGAACAGTGAGCTGTTTGCCAACCGCCAGTAAATACAGAAGAAGATGTAAACAAACACAGTTTTAGAAACCAAAGTATTTGGTTTCGCTTTTAATTCCTCACACATGGCGACTTGGAAACATTTTTTTTAAGTTTGTTTCGCCGTACTAGTGTAAAACACAATTGCAAGAACGATTCTTGCTAGCGCTAATGTGTTAATGTAATATGATTTCACAATAAGTGTAGTGACTGTGAAAGCGGTGTCCAGCAGGAGTCAGTGTAAACACACAGAACACAGACAGAAGCAGCGCTGTGTCTCAGACTCAACCAGACTCTGCTATTACAGTTTTTGCCCGTTGCTTGAACACATTTTGCAAAACTTCGCTCATTGTGCCAAAACTCTACACACAAGTAAACATGACACAACGCTGGGAGATATACTATTCACATCTGTGTCAAATTGAAACTCTAATATCAAAAACTAACATTCCTTTGTCAAAATGTAACTCTGATGACAAAAGGACACATCCTTGCATCATATGCATACACTTTCAGATCAGGGGGAACACACTAGTCTACTTTATATAAAACACTGCAGTCTTTGATTTGCACTGTTTATTCAGAAGGCATGTTTTCAGGAGGCACATTTTCAAACAACCAAAAAAGCAAATAGGCCTACTCAATATTGAACATTGTAGTAACATGAATTCAGATAGAGCAAAAAAATAAAAAAATATATAAAAACACTATACTGTAAACACAGAAAATCATGGCAATTGTGCATTCGTGGGCTCATAGATCCCGCCGTCTGTTGGCCTCATCGACATCGCAAGCAATGTCTTCTCCCGCTAGGCACAGGGGAAAATATCCCCTTGCATGTGGAAAGCATCCATGGATTGCTGTCACCTGAATGTCGTCACAGGTCTGTTCCATTGCTGCAGAAGAGACACACGGGCGTGTGGGTGACTCTCTACCCAGCTTCCCTCACAGTCAGGCCATGGTTGATGACAGGTCCACCAAAGTTGCTCTTATATCATCAGAAATAGGGGTCCATGCATGGCCTCTTCGACCTCCTCTTCCTCCTCCTCCTCCTCCTCTTCTCCTTCCTCCTCCTCTTCCTCCTGCTCCTCCTCTTCTTCTTCTTCCTCCTCCTCTTCCTCTTCCTCCTCTTCCCCTTCCTCCTCTTCCTCCTCTTCCTCCTCCTCCTCTTCTCCTTCCTCCTCCTCTTCCTCCTGCTCCTCCTCTTCTTCTTCCTCCTCCTCTTCCTCCTCCTCCTCTTCTCCTTCCTCCTCTTCTTCCTCCTCCTCCTCCTCTTCCCCTTCCTCCTCTTCTTCCTCTTCCTCCTCCTCTTCCTCTTCCTCCTCCTCTTCCCCTTCCTCCTCTTCCTCCTCCTCTTCCCCTTCCTCCTCTTCCTCCTCCTCCTCCTCCTCTTCCCCTTCCTCCTCTTCCTCATCCTCTTCCTCCTCTTCCTCATCCTCTTCCTCTTCCCCTTCCTCCTCTTCCTCCTCCTCTTCCCCTTCCTCCTCTTCCTCCTTCCTCCTCCCTCCTCCTCTTCCCCTTCCTCCTCTTCCTCCTCTTCTCCTTCCTCCTCCACTTCCCCTTCCTCCTCTTCTTCCTCCTCCTCCTCCTCCTCTTCCCCTTCCTCCTCTTCTTCCTCCTCCTCCTCCTCCTCCTCTTCCCCTTCCTCCTCCTCTTCCTCCTGCTCCTCCTCTTCTCCTTCCTCTTCTTCCTCTTCCTCCTCTTCCCCTTCCTCCTCTTCTTCCTCCTCCTCTTCCCCTTCCTCCTCTTCTTCCTCCTCCTCCTCCTCCTCTTCCTCTTTCTCCTCTTCCCCTTCCTCCTCTTCCTCCTCCTCCTCCTCCTCCTCTTCCTCCATTCCTCTTCCTCCTCCTCTTCCCCTTCCTTCTCTTCCTCCTCCTCCTCCTCCTCTTCCTCCTCCTCTTCCTCCTCTTCTCCTTCCTCCTCTTCTTCCCCTTCCTCCTCTTCCTCCTCTTCTCCTTCCTCCTCCTCTTCCTCTTCCTCCTCTTCCCCTTCCTCCTCCTCTTCCCCTTCCTCCTCTTCCTCCTCCTCTTCCTCTTCCCCTTCCTCCTCCTCCTCCTCTTCCTCCTCCTCTTCCCCTTCCTCCTCTTCCTCCTTCCTCCTCCTCTTCCCCTTCCTCCTCTTCTCCTTCCTCCTCCTCCTCCTCCTCCTCTTTCTCCTCTTCCTCCTCCTCCTCCTCCTCTTCCTCCTCTTCCCCCTCCTCCTCCTCCTCTTCCCCTTCCTCCTCTTCCTCCTCCTCTTCCTCTTCCTCCTCCTCTTCCCCTTCCTCCTCCTCCTCCTCCTCCTCTTCCTCCTCTTCTCCTTCCTCCTCCTCTTCCCCTTCCTCCTCTTCTTCCTCCTCCTCCTCTTCCCCTTCCTCCTCTTCTCCTTCCTCCTCCTCTTCCTCCTCCACCTCCTTCTCCTCTTCCTCCTCTTCTTCCTCCTCCTCCTCTTCCTCTTCCTCCTCTTCCCCTTCCTCCTCTTCCACCTCCTCTTCCCCTTCCTCCTCTTCTTCCTCCTCCTCCTCCTCTTCCCCTTCCTCCCCTTCCTCCCCTTCCTCCTCCTCCTCTTCCTCCTCTTCCCCTTCCTCCTCTTCCTCCTCCTCTTCCTCCTCCTCTTCCCCCTCCTCATCCTCCTCCTCTTCCCCTTCCTCCTCTTCCTCCTCCTCTTCCTCCTCTTCCTCTTCCTCCTCTTCCCCTTCCTCCTCTTCCTCCTCTTTTTCCTCCTCCTCCTCTTCCCCTTCCTCCTCCTCCTCCTCTTCCTCTTGCTCTCCCTCCATCCATGCTTGCAAAGTTCTTGAAATGGCTAAACTGAGGGCTTTTGGTAGCTGGCTGATTGGTGTTCAGTTTTGCAAGTAAGTTCCTTCAGTTGTGTATTTGAGTGGTAGCAGTTACCCGATGTGTATTGTATTTTGGATACATGTGTTTTCCAAACGGCACTCTGAGATTTCATTTTTGAACGACGTGTCTTATGTATGAAATAGAGTGTAGTATGCAGGACCAAGTGTGTTGCATAAAGGAGTAAGTGTGTTGCAGAATTGCAACTAGAGTGCAAAGCAGCGCTTTTGTTTAAGGTATGGGTACATGTGTTTGAGGTATGGTAACAAAAGCTTCAAGTTGTGTTACTTTAGTCTAAGCATGGGTCTATAGTGTTCAAGCAAGGGGCAAAAACTGTATTAGTGCCTTCCTCCTCGCTTTCTAATGATATGCAGGGACTTCAATGTTAAGAGCCACAAAATCCCTCTTTCTGAAAGGCTCTTACAGGAGCGAGCTTTTACATCAGTTCCGTGGGCCTAAAGTGAACCGGAAGATCCTGTCATGACATTTACGAGCATAAAACGTTTTTTTTTTTTTTAATGAAACACGAATTGGATGAATTGTTTAATATCTGTAACATGCATTTAGAACATAGATAGACTACAGCATCTCTGATCTCTGTCCCTTCTCTCTTTTACATAACAGGTCTGCTGAGAGACAGGCCAGCGTCACATGGTCTATATGCACACACACACTGTCACGGCTTACGCTGCTGGAAGGAACACGGAGCCGAGGGATAAACGAAACAAGGATTTATTAAATAAAACATAGGCAAGGTAAGTGGGAAATAACAGGTGGCAAGTGGCAAGTAGACAAGTTGACAAATAACAAGAAGACGAGTTGACAAGTTGACAAGTAACAAGTAGACTAGTTGACGAGTAGACCCGACAAAACAGAACTGAAAGGACAAGGCATTTATACAAGGGATAATTGGGAAAAACACAGGTGGATGGCATGACTAAATTAACCGGGACATGGAACACATGGGGAAATAGAATAGACACACCTGGGAACTAATCAAACTGAACACGGAAGACAGAAACTGGGTCACAGGGGCAAAAAACACACAAAATGAGTCCAGGTGTGTGACAGTACTCCCCCCTCCCGGTAGGTGCATCCTCGCACCGTAGAAACAACAACGGGAGGCCAGCAGACAGGGACCACAGAGGAAGGAGCCAGGGAGGAGACAGGAAGGATCTGAAGCAGGAGGCACCCAGCAGGACCCAGGCCACAGTCATAACGGCCCAAGGTGGGGCCGACGGAGGAAGGAGCCATGGAGGAGGAATGGTCACCGACTCCAGGGACTCGACCCACGGCAACGGAGCAAGTGGAGGAGGAGCCCGAGGCGGAGACGGAGAGCCGAAGAGCCAGGGTGACGGGGAGGAGCCGGAGGTCCTAGGCGGAACTGATGGCTCTGGTGACTGACGCGGCGATGTGGATCCGGAAGGCCACGGTGAGGCCAGAGTGACCGAGGACTGAGGTGTAGCCGAGGGGATGAAGGAGCCTGACGGAGCCGGAGGGACGGAGGGATGAGGCGAAGCCGGAGGAGTGGAGTCCCGAGGCATAGGATGGACGACGCCAGACCAAGGCGGAGCCGGAGGGACGAGGGAGCCAGGCAGAGCCTGCGGACTGCCGGGCCACGGCGGAGAGGAAGGAGCTAGGAGCCATGGTGGAGCCGACGGGTCAACGAGCCGAGGCGGAGTCCAGGCCTCAGAGGCTGGAGGCGGAGGTGAGGGAGACGCCGACCAAGGCGTCGCTGGAGGATGGCGGTCCCGCTGAGCTCGCACCACAATGATTGTAGGCTGAGGGCGAGCAGAGGGGCAGCCAGACGACAGCGGAGGAGGAGGCAGGAGTGGGTGGGAGGGCGGGAATTTTGAAGGAGCAGGCATTGGAGTAAGCTCTGGGGCTGGAGCCCTTCCTGGGCTTAACGGAGGATCAGGAGCCCGTCCTGGGCTTAACGGAGGATCAGGAGCCCGTCCTGGGCTTAACGGGGGTTCAGGAGCCCGTCCTCGGCTTAACGGGGGTTCAGGAGCCCGTCCTCGGCTTAACGGGGAATCAGGAGCCCGTCCTGGGCTTAAAGGAGGATCAGGAGCCCGTCCTGGGCTTAACGGAAGATCAGGAGCCCTTCCTGGGCTTAACGGGGGTTCAGGAGCCCGTCCTGGGCTTAACGGGGGTTCAGGAGCCCGTCCTGGGCTTAACGGGGGATCAGGAGCCCGTCCTGGGCTTAACGGGGGATCAGGAGCCCGTCCTGGGCTTAACGGGGGATCAGGAGCCCGTCCTGGGCTTAACGGGGGATCAGGAGCCCATCCTGGGCTTAACAGAGGATCAGGAGCCCGTCCTGGGCTTAACGGAAGATCAGGAGCCCGTCCTGGGCTTAACAGAGGATCAGGAGCCCGTCCTGGGCTTAACGGGGAAACAGGAGCCCGTCCTGGGCTTAACGGGGAAACAGGAGCCCGTCCTGGGCTTAACGGGGAAACAGGAGCCCGTCCTGGGCTTAACGGGGAATCAGGAGCCCGTCCTGGGCTTAACAGAGGATCAGGAGCCCGTCCTGGGCTTAACGGGGGAACATGAGCCCGTCCTGGGCTTAACGGGGGAACAGGAGCCCGTCCTGGGCTTAACGGGGAATCAGGAGCCCGTCCTGGGCTTAACGGAAGATCAGGAGCCCTTCCTGGGCTTAACAGAAGATCAGGAGCCCTTCCTGGGCTTAACAGAGGATCAGGAGCCCGTCCTGGGCTTACAGGAGGATCAGGAGCCCGTCCTGGGCTTAACGGAAGATCAGGAGCCCTTCCTGGGCTTAACAGAGGATCTGGCATAGGTGAATTGGAAACCCCCTCATTTTGACCCATTTGGCGCTCCACATTCTGCTCCCTCGTGGTGGGCAGTGTCGCCGGCTCTCGCACCTGGTCTGACGGGTTGCTCTCTGGCTCTCCGTCATCGGTGGGCTCGGGCTTATGCCTCGTACCGTGGGGAGATTGTAGGCTGGGCTCTGGGTCCAGAGTGGACCTGGCGAGATCCTCCATTGGGCCGACCGTGAGAGGTGACCCATTTCTCACCAGATTCCACTCTATAAATGCGGCGAAATCCTCCCGAGGACCATCTTCGGGCGACAACGCTCTGCACCTGGAGTTCAGGCTGGCGTGATAAAAGGTGCAGAGCGCGTGGTCCGGGTAGCTGGTGGCATTAGCTAGCCAGAGAAACCATCTGGTATGGTCCTCGAGAGACAGTCCCTCCTGCTCCAGCAGGAGGAGTAGGTATTCGGGGCGATAGAGGGGATCCATGACACACTGCGGAAAGAAAAAGACTGTGAAAAAATGGAAAACAAAACGGAGGGAAAACACGCAGTTTTTAACTTTTTAGGTCGGGTCTTCTGTCACGGCTTACGCTGCTGGAAGGAACACGGAGCCGAGGGATAAACGAAACAAGGATTTATTAAATAAAACATAGGCAAGGTAAGTGGCAAATAACAGGTGGCAAGTGGCAAGTAGACAAGTTGACAAATAACAAGAAGACGAGTTGACAAGTTGACAAGTAACAAGTAGACTAGTTGACGAGTAGACCCGACAAAACAGAACTGAAAGGACAAGGCATTTATACAAGGGATAATTGGGAAAAACACAGGTGGATGGCATGACTAAATTAACCGGGACATGGAACACATGGGGAAATAGAATAGACACACCTGGGAACTAATCAAACTGAACACGGAAGACAGAAACTGGGTCACAGGGGCAAAAAACACACAAAATGAGTCCAGGTGTGTGACACACACACACTGCTCTTTCATCTATACACTGCCACAAACATCCCACAATCCTCCAGATTTCACTCAATGCATAAGACAGTGGAATAATATTACCATCTCTCACTTCTCTGCTGAGTTAACCCAGAAACCACTGCTGGGTTTGGCTATAAATGAAAGCCTGAGTTGTTTCAAAGTGGTCAGATATTTTGAAGTTAATGCATGTTTAGAGTTTGTCAATGTGTTCTGGGTGTAAGCATTATTAATTCTCAGTCATTTTGTCCATCAGCACACACACTATATTCAGAGACACTCTTCATTCTCAGATTGAGTCGTGATAGTCTGCTGGTGTAACTTTATATAGTATGCACAGTCAGTGCTGGGTAGGAATTGATTATATGTAATCTGGATTATTTTATTACAAAAATGAATTACTTGTAATTAGATTATAAGTGGCATTTAGATGCTTTCACACAGTGTGTTTAACGCAGGACATGAAAGCAGTTCACCTGCAGTTACAAATCATATTAATATAGATTTTTATTACTAATGATTTTTGGAGAAAAATAGAAAATCTACTTTAAATATAAAGCTAAAATCACTGAGTCATTCATTCAACAGATTTGTTCAAAGGGCTGATTGATTCAGAAACGAAACACTGTTGTGTTGCTCAGAAACACAAAACAGTTCTGCCGTGGCTGGTCTAAAACTATTTTCATTGACGAAACAGAGGAAAAACAATAACTGTTGTGTCTAAAATGCAAGTCACTTATTTACTGAACTGTTCGTGTTCATCAAATCAATGTCACATTTGCCATTTGTGATTGGAGAAAAAAAAACCTCTTCAAGTGATATTAACTAAAGCAGATGATATAAATAAAGATATAAAAAAGGATATTTTTGTCCCTTGAATTTTGGGGGAATTCATTAAGTATTCATTTTATACGTGCAATAATCATAGAACGTAATTATCAAATATTGGTTGAACGATGTTGTCTTTTGGAAGTTGCATTCAGAATCTATTAGTCTGTTTGAAGGAGCGTGAATGTAGTCGTCTGTGTTTACTGCTGCTGCGTAACAAAGCAAACGTCCACAACAGCGCTCGAGTCTGTCTACACATCTGGCTTCTGTTAGAGAGATGAAACTGCGAGCTGGCTCATGTTACAGAATGTCTCTAGAGGGGGTCCTCCGAGGCAGAAGCAGTGGTTAGCCCTGGACATTGGGTTGTCATTGCAGCACAGGCCTATTCTGTAATCAGTGCCTTAAGCTTCCTCTTTCTTCTGAAATGAAAGCCTTGTTTAAAGCAGCACCTCAGCGGTGCGCCTGCATTTAGCTCCCGCCTGCTGCGGCCGCATGCATGCCAGGACATCTCTACCACAGACACGCGAGGCAAACAGGGCTGATCAGGCTCTTGGCTGCATGTTTAGTTCCCTCTCAAGTCCTTGACATTCTCCTGCCTCTAACCCACATGTAGCATGCCAGACGTGATTCGTGTGCCAGTGTTAGAGGACTGTTCAATGGCACAGCAGCCCGTGTCGAGCTCAGGCCCGAGTCTGTTTGACTGCTGGGCCAATCACAATGCATGGGGAGTGGGGAGTGGTGGTGACGCTCTCAGAAGAGCATGCACTGTGATTGGACAAGAGACAGGATGAATGAAGACAGCTGATTCGACTGAGCGCCAGCTGTCGGGAGTCAGGGATCCTCTGAAAGAAACGCCTGTATGGCATATAGATCCACAGCACTGAGTAACCTAGTTAAGCCACTAGTTAAGCCACTGATTGCTTTCCACTCTGTGATTGTGTAAGAAGTGATTTGGGATGTTCCTGTATTGCGACACCAGTAGAAAGACACTTGACTGCTATCGTGCCTCTTCAGAGACAAAAGCAGCAGACGTGGCCATGGGAGACAATCAAGTAAGTACAATCAGTAGAGAAATTAAGTTATGTAAGGTGCGGCAGATGACTCACACTCTTTGTCACACACAAGCACGTACACACACACATGCACAGGCGTAATATTTTTAACCCAGTTTTATTGAGCAATCCCTGCACCACTCCCAGCCACGACCTGCTTTTCCTCTGATAAGAACGCGGCTGTTCGGACCGAACTACTGCTATACATTGCGTGCTGAGTTTTCACAGCGGTGTGGATCAATATTCCTCAGTCTGAGCCGAATGTGATGATGTGTTTGCACATAACCCAACTGAAAGATGACAGCTGTATTGAAGTCGTTGTGGTTAATTACTCCCGTTGTTACAAGATAACAGCGTTGGTGAGACGGGCTCAGACTGGTTTGTCCTCTTCTTCCGCCAGTTGACTGAAGAAAGTTGAGTGGTGTTTGTTCACACAAAAGACACCATCAGGGCTTTGTGGATGGTTGCCAGGGTTTTGTAATGTGGTTGCTAGGGTGTTCTGTGTGGTTGTTATGTGTTTTCTTCGTGTCTGGTGTTCAAGAGGTGAAACTAGTGCATCTGTTCACTTAAATACCAGCACACTCTTCTCAACAATACACATGATTTAAGTGAATCAATCACAAAACCAACATACTGAACTACTATTTAAGCTTATTATTATTCTTCTGATTCTGCTCATTTCAAATTTTACAACAATAACTTGAGTTTTTGACAGTTGCTAAAACATTCAGGGCCCTATCATACACTCGGCACAATGTGTCGCAAGACGCAGCACATGTGTGTTTGCTAGTTTCAGTCCGGTGCTTTTCGCATTTTTCCATCCAGCGCCACGTCGTTTAATTAGCAAATTGTGGTGGTGCTCATTTGTGGCGGAAGAAGAGGACAAACCATTTGCACTCATTTATGCGCTCATGGGCGTGCTGGTCTAAAAAAGAGGTGTGTTTAGGCGCATTGTTGGCGAATTGCTATTTTAAGGAGCTGAAAATAGACTGCGCAATAGACCAACTCAAACCTGGTCTAAAGTCTGGCGCAATGTTTTTCCTTTGTTATTTAAAGAGCGTGTTGGTATAGGTGGGTCCACAACGCACGTACACGCTGCTTATTAAATACAGGGATGCACAGCAGCACACAAACATGCCAAATATTAAAAATTAAAGCATTGCAATGCATAATATTTTTTTGTAGGCTAATATATATATATATATATATATATATATATAAATAAATGCCTACATGTCATAATGGATAGTCATCGCATGTATCAGAATTAGGCTCTATTTGCTCGCACACGAACAGCTTCGTTTCATCTCGGAGACGCGTTCTCTCCTTGTGCTTGCCAAATTCGGCCGTGTAAATAGCAAATTTGTCATGGCACGAGCGCAAGTGGCTCTTAAAGGGAATGGAAGATGAGACTCTGATTGGTTTATTGCACGTTACGCCCAAAAAACACCCATTACTCATTAAGAGAATAGGGACAACTCGTTTAGACCATGCGCCCTGGTGTACGGACCGTTTTTCCGTCGTTAAAATAGCAAAAGTGGATTTGGACACGCCCTGAGTGACCCTGCACCGTGCGCTTTACACTTTGCATTTAAATCGTTAAAATAGGGCCCTCAGTGTTTAAAAAGACTAGCAATATGCTAAAACATTTTTAGAAAAGATTAAAACATGTTAGGAACATGCTAGCAACGTGCTAAATCATCCATCGTGTCTAAAACATGTTAGTATTGTGCTAAAAGTATTAGCAAAGTTTAAAAGAAAACAACTCGTAAGCAAGGCGCTAGCACATTCAGTGTGTCTAAAACATTCTATAAATATGCTAAAACATGTTATAGAAGAGTTAAACATGGATGCTAACAATGTGTTGAAACATGCTTGCAATATGACATGATGTGTTTAAAAAAAAGTGTTCTTATGCATGCTAGTAACATGTTAATACATACTGAAACCCATTTTAATCTTTCAGACAAAGTTTTGTCTAGGCAGTATCAAAGCTTTGAAAGTTTTCAAATTGTATCTATCTAGTCTCATGTTTAGAGCACAAACACTGCGGGAACTTTAATATTGTTTGAGGTTTGGGCAGATCACTAACCCTGACAACAACAGTTAACAACTTAATCTAGCCTCGAGGAAGGGATCTGTTCATCAGCTTCAGTACAAGTCCTAACTGAGTGTTTAGTGGAAAAGCCTCCCTACACACCCCATCTGAGAGCTAATGATGTGCGGGGTGCAAGCACCTCTCGGTGAAATACATTTTCTGTAGTTCAGATGTGAAAAGACACATCTCATGATAAACGCTCTCTGATAGAGCCTGAAGACTCTGGGCACCATGGACCATGATCTGATCGCATCTGAACATCTGGTGCTCCTTCTGTGAAATGCTTTTGTGATTATTGTCCTGACAAGGCATGCCAAGATGGAGGAACAGTTGTGTGAGGTGTTTGCTATGGGAAGCATCACTATCATCTCATGATTCACACTTAAAGACTGGAACTAATTCCAGCTAACCCTAGTAAAACATCTGGGCTCTTAACCTGTTCACACCGGTTGTGTTAAAGACATGAATGATGTCTCAACATGCACAGTCACACACTATAATAAGAGCCTCCAAACTTCAGATGTTGGCCAATCATCTACTATAATACAAGCGTACACTTAATTTCGATAGACATTCTCCTAATGTAATCTTACAACTCCATGTCAACTAGCGCTCTTTAATTTGCAACTCCATGTCAGCTAACTGTCTTTAGAATACTAGTAGACCGTTAGGTTAGGGTTTGTAGAATAATTTGACATGTGCTTGTGAAGTTACTTGAAGGATCTCCATCAAAGTGTTAGCGGATAGTCTACTAACACTCGAATGACTGCTAACTGTGCAATGTAATTGCAAATTGATTTGGTCAGGACACATGGTTTACTTTTGAATGGCATGAAAGTAGGAAACAATGCATGCAGCACAGCATCACTAGCAGGGTCAAACCTTTACTTGTTGTTAAATATAGATAGTCAAATGTTGGTAATGGGCAGCAGTGCTCCATCTGCCTGTCTCTGGTGTATATTACACAGACTGTGACACACTAGTGTACACTGGTGTAGCGTCTCTGACCTTTGACTGCAGTTTTCCCCTCATTGGTCCTAATCAAATGCACCGTTGTTCTCAGGAAGGAACTGTCGTGTCTTGTAGCCAGAGTACAGATATTCTCGACATGTTTTCAAGACCTGAATGGCCAGCAATACTCACTTTCCCTCTGAATAAATGCAGAAAGAGGTCAAGGTATTTCATGCTCACACTCTCCTGCATTCCTTACAGGCTTTAATCACAACTCATTATAAGTAAGCCTGGGAAATCTTCGCTTATATTAAGAGTGCGATTGCTGCTGTAATACTCAATCATGACATGGCATTTTAAAAATTATTTTGATGTGTTTATTGAGGTTCACATATGATGCTAGTAAACGTTTTGGCACAAAAGACAGTCACACAGTATATTCACAAATCATGAGTGTTTTCCACCCTCATTCTGCATCTCTGCCAGTGTCACAATGTGGAGGATGTATGAAAAAAATATTTTTGGCAGCTTGTTATTAACAAATGGATTTTTATTATTTTTTACAGTATTTTTGTTAGAGGGTTTGCATTGACGTCACTTCTCCTCAGTCAGATGGAGTGACAAAACATCCCACATCTTGGCTGGTGATAACAGAGGAAAATGTGAAACTGGGAGGGAAAACTGTGGAAGTTACAGGTAGTTAGACTTGAAAGTGATCCTTGCAACTTACTAGTGGTTCATGGGAATTGACATGTGGCCAGGAATGGAGTTCCCCAACATTTATATGACTTCTGAGAAAATACAAAAGCAAAGCCTGAACGCTCCATCTGCTAGACTACATCTTAATTACAATATAGCTGGATCACTTATATAATTGACAAAACTTATTAAAGCAGTCTGCCACTCTTTGCAGTTTGCCGAACACAGGTAGATCTAAAAGTTAATCACAACAAAACAGTGTGCTAAACACAATCAATACCAGAGAATAAAAGAGAGGAAGTGATGAATCAAAATGACCAACAGCTGCAGGGAAACGGATGAGTGTTCAGGAAACAGGAAAGTGATGAGAAACAAAATAAAAGTCCATGAAAATGAAACACAAAAAACATAACTGTTGCAGAATTAACAAATCTTTCCGTAAAGGTGCTAAGAGACATTTGACTTGACATGGTGCTTGGTCTTTCAAGATAATTTCATAGCAGGAAAATCCCTTTACAGTTCACCTATACGAGAGGTTCTGTTACACATTCACACAAGATGGAGAATAAGAAAGAATGGCTTGTTGAGGGAGAGATTACTGGTGGCCTGCGATGTCTCAAAGACGACATGAGAAAGCAGGGAATGGGGTTTTCTTGGAGTCCTTTGGACATTCATATGGTCTGTCTGTGAAACCGGCTCATCATGCTGTAGTTTTGAATGAGTGTTTGATACACATCCCACTCTGGTTGCATTTCGCAGTGGGGTACATCTATCTGGCATTAGGAAATATCTGATGGTTCAGTTGTGTGAGGAGATGGGATCTCTGGGAAGGAGTGATGACCCCAGATTACATGATTTGGGCCTGAGCTTCCCTTCACACAGCAAACTTCACCCACGCTAGGTGTGTGGGCTCAGACGGCTCTAAAAACAGAGCCTGCTTTCCTAACCGAGGCCCTAGAGAACAGGGTTTTACCGTATCTGCTAGAGGAGACATGAAGTGAACTCTCTTTTGATAGCGTTTACAGTAATGGCTGGTTTCTGAATGCAGGAATCAAAACCGAAAGAGGACATCTGAAGGCTTACTAAAAATAATTCTGTTACACTCAGAAGTGCTAATTGTGTCGTCATTTTCTCAACCTTTTTGTGGTTTCCACTGCATTTGACTTGATTTCCTCCACAGGACACAAAAGCAGACTGAAAAGGACGAGTTGCATGTGCAGTAAAGGCTTACAGAGTATGATGGACACAGTCTGTGACGTACAGATCATTAACGGCTGGTCTATGTGGTAATACAGTACATCAGGCAGAACATCACAGGCCCATCTATCATTCATTGACCTCAAATATGGCTTTTCAGCTAAAAGATGTATGTAGTAACAACTTTACATGGCCGCTCAATCTAATGTTAACCTACAGTAATATGCGCTATTGAAGTGTGTGTGGACACTGAACAGAAGGACAGATGGAGGCACGGTGCTCTCACTTGCTCTTAAATTACGCCGTAATTTTTGGTCATACAGATAAAAGTAATAAAAAGTTTTCGAATCGGTAAAGACTCTGCGTTTATTTGTGTGCACTCAGAAAAACAACAAAATGTTGCGCTTCTGTAAAATAATTTAAAGCGAACAGGATGCACTTTCTGGGTCTCGGTCGTGAACTTGAGCAAGAAACTTCAAAACTCTGTGTATGAAAATACATGTATAAAGAGTAAAATGTCTACTTTCAAATGAAAAAAAAAGAAAATGTGTGTATTAGCATGGATTATTTAGATGAAATGTAATGAATGCGCAGTGCACACTGTTCATTGTTTAAACTGGCTTTCAGTTAAAAACAAACAAACTGTGATCTGTACTGTATTATTTTTTTATTTTTTTTTAATTGTGACAAATTCCGGCAAAAAAAAAAAAAAAAAAAAAAAAACAAGAACTGGGAGTCATTCCTCCAGGATTGGGAGACGATGGGATTTTCCTTTTCCTCCAGTTTATTATTTTTTTTTTTTGTGGGAGTGGGATGGGAGAGGTTTGAAATCCACTCCTGTGTCACCCTCTAATGTGCAGTATACAGGCTACAGTGAAGAAGAAATAAAGATAGCTAAGTCATATGCGTTCCTCGGACATCTTTATAATTTCATATTATGGATTTTAATGTTTTGACAGTCTACAAAAAATCTCTTTTTTTAGCTCCACAGAAGAACACAGTACCAGTACCATACTGAAAACCTTAGAACTTATAACTATAACAACAACAATAAAGATGTAGTTTAAAAAACATTACAAATGTAAAAGAATAGCAGAGTCCACAGTAGAATTAAAACCATAACAGCACAAAAGAAATGATACAGTTGGAATCACTTTCTGAAAAAATAAATAAATAAATCAGCTGATGAATGATAAAAACAATGACAGCCAATCACAATCCATCCTGCTTTAACAAGCTTGAGCATTTAAAGCAACAGATGTCATAGCAGCATGCTTATAATGAACAGAACATCCTGACTTGATATGACTACAGTTATTGTTCTCTGAGTGAACAGGAGACTAATTAACCTCAGTTTTCAAGAGTGTTTTAGAAGTAGTGTTTCATCCACTACTGAAGAATTGTAACTAAACACTCATACTTACCTGGAATTTAAAGAAGACCATCATTTACTGATAGTTATTATGCATCACTGCAAATTGGGCTTTCCATTGTGGAAGTGACCAGAGGAAGTGGAGCTCAATTCCGTTTCACAAAAGCGTCTCGAAGACACAGGCCTCTAACTGTGCTCTTTTTCAACAAATGCAATACAGAATGATGTCATTCTCCCAACAAAACACAAGCCACTCCAGCAAATATCAGTAATAAGAGTCGATGAGTTGAGAAAACCTGATCTGAGATCATTTGTTCAGTAATGACTTTTTTCCTACAGTGTGTTTTTATATGTGCAGCAGTGCAGTGAACGCTGTAAAAATGCATGCATATTACCAACATTAATGACTCTACATTACCATATTTTATAACGCTTAATCCACTCCATACCTTAAATGTAACAACTACATTACTGACTATTAATAAGCAGCAAATCAGTTTACTGAAACTAAAGAAGTAATTAATAGTGAGTTAATAGTGAGAATAGGTCCTTAAACTAAAGAGTGACCTTGTGTCTTGTTTTCCAGTACAAATATCGAAACATTATTAAATCAAGATACATTTACTTGAGAAGCAAATTACATAAGATTAGGATTTTTTTTTCTTAAAACAAGAAAAAAAAAATATTGTTTTCTCCTTGAATTTCTTTTTTTTACCCCATTTGCAGATATTTTTGTTGTTGTAAGCAAAAACTAATTAAACTGTGAAACATTTTTCATCAATGTTTAGAAGTTAGAAAACCATTTTGCACATACAGTGCTCATGTCTGCTGATGGTGCAGATGTTCATAATGTATCTGAGTCTGAAACATCTAGACAGAGCACAGCTGCAGCACTTCTTGCTGATTTAAGGTAAGCCTATTTTCCTTATGGCATGTTTGTCTCCAGATGTGCAAATTGAAAGTACTGATGCAACATTTTTACAATTTCTCAAAAAATGATGTTGCAATATCTTCGGTATTGCATGCAGAAGACAGGCCACATGAGGGATGTTATCAGCCTGTGGTGGTTTCCTATTGCATTTCATCAAAATCTAGCAGTAAACACTGCAGAAAATTGCACTTCTGACAAATAAAGCCTAAACATGAACCTGAAGAAATCCCCCACATTATATCAGGGTTATTATCTGTGACTAAGACTAAAACCTTAAAAAAATAAAAATAATAATCGCTTATAAAATGGTCAATTTTATATCTACATTTATTTTATTAAACTTATTTAAATAAATAAATTAAAACTACAGTCAAAATATGAACAAAATCTGTAATAGTATATCAGTCAGACTGAAGTAACAGTTCATTGTTACTTTAAAAACATTGAAAAATCACCATGATTTCTCAGTGAAACTCTTTTTATATATGGAAGGAAGATCTGGATTTGAAATATCATGAGGCTTTCTCATTGCAGGAGTAAATGACATTTGAATCTAAATAGACAATTGTGTTTCTGTCACAAAAACAGCTTGTGTCCCTATTGCAGAAGTATATTTGCTATAGGGTTGAGTTTCCGTGTACTTACTGTGTAATTATCTATGACAAGGATACTAAAATAAGTGTTTCTTGAAATATTTGTGAGATTTACTAGCAGTTTCCACGTGTAAATAGTATTAAATGGTCGATTCTGAAACATGAATGAATGGCTCTTTTGAATCAGATCTCTTCAGTCTGGTCTGGTCTAATTGTATAGAAAGCTGTGAGAATGTATTTCTCAGCTGCATGTTTTCTCTAATGATGCTGCATTAGTGAAGGGTGGAGCGAGTTCAAGTCTGAAAGTCCTGCTGCAGTACAGTTAGTCCTACACAAGGGCGTAGATTTGGTTTGAACATTGGGGGGGGTTGAACTTTGTCTATCTATCTATCTATCTATCTATCTATCTATCTATCTATCTGGCAACATGCTTTAACTGATTACAAATTCAACATATACAAATATGAAAGAGACAACATTTAGACATTTTAAGATTTTTACATTCCACCTTAATGCATTTTTTTTAAGGGAAACACATCTTTAAAACATTAAAGGCATTAATGTATAGCCTAACTTTACAAAGCTGCTGTTTTTCTATACTGTTTCCTATTTTATTTTATTGATTGAATGGCATCATCTTTACCTGATCACCTGCTCCTCCTCTCCCTCTGCTGACTTTTCTACCCTGCAGCTATATTTACCTCGAATCTGTTATAAAAACATGTTAAGAGATTATACACCTCATAACGTTATGAAATTTGTGTGTAATCATCATTCATAAAATTCTAACATAGTAGAGATTATCAAAAGAAAGAAATTAAGTATTGAAACCGCAGTGGTTTCGGCTTGCGGTAGGCGGCAGTGTTTCACTGTTTTAATGAGTTAGCCACTTAAATCGTTAATTCATCCAATTCGTTCAAAAGTCAGATTAATTTAGTAAGAAAACAAACATGTGAATATTTTTGTCGTTGATAATTACAGACACTATTGAAAAATATACTAGCAAAACAGACATCTGCTTTGGTAACTTGTTATACTGATAGTTATAGCTAAATACATTGCAATGGATTAGCTAGCTAAAATATATGTGGTGTGTACTAACTATTACACAATATTCTCATACCTCATTCTCAGTACATGCTTTATTTTTTTTGCATCCCTCTCTGACCAGCAGTTAAACATAGTCCGCTGTGCAGCGCTTCTCTTCATTTTTGGCGCTAACATTAACCGTGTGCTCTCCCATTCAAACACCACTCGCTTGTTTTGGTCAAAATGCGACTCATTGGTTGGGCGTTACCAATCGGTTCAATGGAGGGGGAGCATTTTTTGTCTGATTTATTATGACATACTCATATTTGATTAGGAACTAAATTATTTTTACAAAATAAATGAATTCTATTCTATTATATTATATTATATTATATTATATTATATTTTTCATTTGATCTACTGTGATTTTCATGTTGAAATATTGGGGGGGTTGTAACTGATGGATTTGAATATTGGGGGGGTTACCTCCCCCCCATAAACTACGCCCCTGGTCCTACAGTACGCAGTGAACCCACTGAGACCATTACATGCAGAAATCATTCAGAGAGAGAGACTTTTGACTTTTAAAACACTTTAATTATATAAATCAATACAAGTTTAACAACAAATCCTAACCAAACACCAAAATAATTAAACCATTTCCAATTAAAAACCAAATTGCCTGAATCACAAACAGTCACCAAAGCCCCCCCAACACACCATTTCCATTCAAAATAAAGAACATTATTATTATGCTGATAATAAGTATATTAAATCACCACTCTCGTCTCTACTAAAGACTTAAACAGGGTTACTATATTCACATTTTCACCAGAATGTTTACACCGATGAGAATTTAAAATAACATGTTAAGCTTGTCCTATTAAAAAATTGACAAGTGTTACTGCCAAGACCTTTTATATCTGCAACCCAGAATAAATAAACTGTTGGTAAATGTAAAACACAATCTTACAATAATTTTCTCCAATACTGAAAATAGTGAGTTAAGTCTAAAACACTCACAAAACATATGAAACACATTGTCAAGAGCGTTACAAAAAGGACATACTGGCAAAACAGTCTCGTTAATTTTAGACACAAAAGAGTTTGTGGCTTTAAAACAATGTAGTATCCTCCACTGAATATCCCCACATCTCTTAGAGATAGGAGGCTTATACAGCAACCTCCATGATGGATAGATCTCATCTGAAAGAGAAAGGCAAGACTTCTATTTCGTATCTGTTCTTTGCTTTAACTGGCCAAAATGTACAGATTTGACACAAACATGGTATAACATTTTTTTCCCAATACAATGAAATACCATAGCACTATAACCTTTCAGCAATTTGGTCTGACTGTTATAATCAGACTTCAAGGACTCCTAGCATTGTAGTTACTTGTCTCCAACGTCTCCAAGTTCTCTCCTGTCTCTACCGTGAGTGTGTGTCTCCCTTGTCTTCATCACCATCTCCACCATCGCCTTTCGTATCACCATTCAGCTCAACTCCAAGGACAGTATCACTTCCCGGTATCCTCTCAGCCATTCATCTTACATCTGCTTGTGTAAATAAAACCATTCCCTGCCATCTCTTGTCTCTGACCCTTCTGTCCTGTAACAGAAGACCAGACCCAGACCGTCTTACACAAGCATGAGCCAACCAGACCCCTTCCAGGACCTCGTCGACGCCTTACGGCGAACTCTCACCACCACTCCATCACCTCCACTACCAACGGACACTTCTGATAACAACTTCACCACTTTTTCACCGGCAGTACATGCCAGTACCATGGGCAAACTAGCGCCCTTCTCTGGCTCGGCAGAGGAATGCAGTGGATTCCTTCTCCAATGTTCGCTGGTCCTGGAGATGCAGCCGCACTTATACCCCACCGAAAGATCCAAAGTGACGTTTCTCATCTCCCAACTGCAAGTTAAAGCTCTTCAATGGGCAAAAATAACCCTATCATTCAGTCTTACCCCAGTGGTTTTGTAGACCACTTCAGAGAAGTCTTTAGAAAACCCATGTGGGATTCGTTGATTGGTGAGAAAGTATATAATTTAAAACAAGGCAAGATGTCTGTTAATGATTATGCTTTGAAGTTCAGGACTCTCGCTGCCGTAAGTGGGTGGAACAAACAAGCCCTCATCACCACCTACTGTCAGGGTTTGGATCCACAAGTGCGGTTGCATCTCGCTGCATACGAGGATGCCATCGGGCTTGAATGCTTCATCTAACTCTCCATTCGCTTCGCCACTCATATGTAGTCGTGTCTCGAAGAGCACCAGGGCCAGCTTCCACACAACTTCGCCTTCTGCCGACCAGAATCTGTCAGCACTCCAGAACCAGCCTCTGAACCCATGCAATTGGACACGGCTCGACTGTCAATGACTGAACGGCAGAGGCGGCTGACCAAGAATCTGTGTTTGTACTGTGGATCTCCGGGGCATATTGTAGATATACATAGACGCTGTCTGCCTATCAAATCCACTCCATAACTGGACGACCGCTAAGCAGAAGACAGGTCCGCCATCGGGTGGCCCACTTACATTGCAAATTGGTATACTCCAAAAAAGAGAAGATTCATCTGCTGGCTCTGGAGGAGTCCACCGCTGATGTGATCCTTGGGCGCCCGTGGTTGGAGCAGCACAACCCAGTCATCTCCTGGAAATCTGGCGAATTCCTGAAGTGGGGCAACAACTGTTTCCTGGAATGCCTATCCGGATTTCCTGTTCCATCCTCTCCACCCCCTGAACAGCTTTCTGTCTGCACCACTTCCATTGAGAGCCCGATGGAGAAACGGTCAGTGGATATTCCCTTATGTTATGCCCCCTTCAGCGACGTCTTCTGCCCTAAGAGAGCCCCTAAGCTGCCTCCACACCGGCCATGGGACTGTGCCATTGATCTGCTTCCAGGTGAGCCAGAGCCAAAAGGAAGGATCTATCCACTTTCCATCCCAGAGGAGAAGGCTATGGAGAAATACATCGAGGAGGCTCAGGCCCAAGGTTACATCCATCCATCCACATCCCCTGCTGCTTCCAGCTTCTTCTTCGTGGAGAAAAAGGATGGAGGCTTGCGGCCATGCATCGACTTCCGATCCATCAACAACATCACCATCAAATTCAGATATCCCCTTCCTCTCGTCCCAGCGGAGTTGGAACATCTCTGGGGTGCCACTGTTTCACCAAGTTGGACCTCCGCAGCGCGTACAACCTCATCCGGATACGTGAGGGGGACGAGTGGAAGACAGCATTCATCACACCTACAGGGCACTATGAATATCTGGTGATGCCTTATGGTGTAGCCTACGCCCCCTCCGTATTCCAGGATTTCATCCATGAGGTGCTCCGGGAATTACAAGTTTGTCCTGGTATACATTGATGACATCCTAATCTACTCCCGGAGCGTGACCGAACATCGTTGCCACGTTGTGGAGGTCCTGAAACGCCTGAGGGAATACCAACTCTACCTGAAAGCGAAAAAATGCTCCTTCCATCAGCCCTCAGTGCAGTTCCTTGGATACATCATCGACAACAGTGTCATCCGGATGGATGAGGTGAAGATGGATGCCGTCAGAAACTGGCCAATTCCCTCAACCACCAAAGAACTCCAACGTTTCCTCAGTTTCTCCAATTTCTATCGCTGTTTCATCCAAAATTAAAGTTCCATTGGCAGTCCTCTTACCCGCCTCCTCCGGAATAAGCCCAAGTCTCTGTCCTGAACCCCTGCAGCCACTGAAGCCTACAACAACTTGAAAGAAGCTTTTACTTCTGCTCTGCCCCTGGTTCATCCTGACCCCGACAAGCCCTTCACCGTGGAAGTCGATGTATCCAACACCGGAGTTGGAGCAGTACTCTCCCAGCAGCAGGGGAATCCCAGCAGACTCCACCCATGTGCCGCCTTCTCCCGCAAGCTCAACCCGGCGGAGGCCAACTATGACATCGGCAACTGCGAGCTTCTGGCCATCAAGCTAGCGCTCGAGGAGTGGACGCATTGGTTGGAGGGAGCAAGACATCCGTTTCTGGTACTTACCGACCATAAAAACTTGGAGTATCTTCGGATGACCAAGAGACTCAATCCTCGACAAGCCCGGTGGGCGCTGTTCTTTAGCCATTTCAGGAACGTCAAGCCAGATGCCCTGTACCATTGCTACGCACCCGAAGAAAGCCCCGTAGAACCCAAAGCAATATTTCCCGAAAAGCTCTTGTCATCCCGATCTCCTGGTCCCCAGAAACCATTCCCTCCTCCGAGACTCCCACTAATGCACCGCCGGGTTGCCCTCCAGACTTACAATGCATCAACAGGACTCGGCGCACTCCACTCATCCACTCTGCTCACACCTCACTAGGCACTGGCCACCGGGGGGTCAATGAAACCCTCTCGCTACTAAATGAGCGCTTCTGGTAGCCCAACATAGCATCTGACGTCAGGAGGTATGTGCAAGGATGAAAGGAATGCGCCATCTCGAAGAACCCACGCCGTCTACCATCAGGCAAGCTCCTACCTCTGCCCGTTCCCAACCGACCATGGTCACACCTAGGAGTGGATTTCATTACAGACCTTCCTTCCTCGAAGGGTTGTACTTGTATTCTTGTGGTAGTTGATAGATAATCTAAATCCTGTCGTCTGATTCCTTTAAAGGGACTACCTACCGCCATGGAAACTGCAGAGCTCATGTTCAACCATATATTCCGATACTTTGGCATCCCTGAAGACATCGTGTCGGACAGAGGACCGCAGTTCATCTCAAGAGTCTGGAAGGCCTTCTTCTAGCTCCTAGGTGTGGCTGTCAGCCTATCTTCGGGGTACCATCCGCAGTCTAACGGGCAGACGGAGAGGAAGATCTAAGAGATCGGTCACTTCCTCCGTACCTTCTGTTACGGCCACCAGGACTCTTGGAACCAGTACCTGGGATGGGCCGAGTACGCTCAAAACTCCCTGCGCCAGCCATCCACCGGACTCACAGCTTTCCAGTGCTTACTCGGCTACCAACCACCGCTATTCCCCTGGTCAGGGGAACCCTCTGACGTACCAGCCGTCGACTACTGGTTCCGAGAGAGTGAGAGGACATGGGACTCCACCCACCACCAGCTACAAAGAGCCCTATGTAGACGCAGGATGACAACAGACCGCCACCGCTCAGAAGCCCCAACCTATCAACCAGGACAGAAGGTCTGGCTGTCAACTAGGGACATTCGCCTGCGTCTACGGTACCGTAATCTGAGTCCCAGGTTCATTGGCCCGTTCACCATCACGGAGCAAATTAACCCCGTCACATATAAACTTCAACTCCCACATGAGTACCGCATTCACCCCACATTCCACGTATCCCTCCTGAAACTTCACCATCCTTCTGTTCCTCTCTCCACAGAGCCTGTCGTAGCTGCAGCTGAGACCCCCCTTCCACTCATCCTGGATGACGGCGCTGCTTACGAGGTTTGCGAAATCCTGGATTCCCGGCGTCGTGGCGGGCAACTCAAATACCTGGTGGATTGGGAAGGGTATGGCCCTGAGGAGCATTCATGGGTCCCACGCAATGACATACTCGACCCTAACCTACTGGAAACCTTCGATTCCACTCATCCCAACAGACCTGCCCCTCGAGGAGGAGGTAGAACACTACGACGTCGGGGTCCTTGGCCCTCTGGAGCGGGCCGTGGAGGGGGGAGTACTGTCACAGACATGCCAGGCTCCTACACCACCCAATCACAGTGCACTCCCTCACCGGAATACTGATCATGCACACCTGCCGCTCATCTACACACCCATCAGCCAACACTCAAAAGGCACTCACTCACGTTTCACCAATGTCCGGTCTCGTTTGCACATAGGACTCTCCTACCTGCTGACTTCAAGGACTCCTAGCATTGTACTTAACTGTCTCCAACATCTCCAAGTTCGCTCCTGTCTCTACCATGAGTGTGTGTGTCTCCCTTGTCTTCTTCACCATCTCCACCATCGCCTTTCGGATCACCATTCAGCTCAACTCCAAGGACAGTATCACTTCCTGGTATCCTCTCAGCAATTCATCTTTCATCTGCTTGTGTAAATAAAACCATTCCCTGCTATTTTTTTTCTTCGACCCTTCTGTCCTGTAACACTTGTTACCCCAGCCTTCAAAAACTGAATGACTAAAGATGATGACAAATTTGCCGATAACTGAAAAAGGGGATTTAAAATAAGAGGTTCTGAAACACCATAATGCTCATCTTCATATCTCAATATTTTAAAAAATTCCAAGATTTATTCACTCCTAAATAAAAACTTAAAGGTAAAGAATGCACGTTCTCCACCAATGTCTTCTACATTAGGAACAACTGTTTAACAAGACCAAATCCTCCAATATTCTTGAGTATATATAATCCAAACCCACCCCAAGACAAAGAATCTGGACTATACAGAAGTTTTTGTAAGGTTTGTAACCTCATTGCCAAGACTTTTCATTCCAAATGTGTTAATCCTTGTCCTCCCTCTGCCACAGGAAGATAAAGGATACCTGGAGGAAGCCAATGGCAGCCATCCCCCAAAAAATTAACAAAAGCTTTTTGAACTCCAAAAATTAAATCCTTAGGAGGATCTAACACAGTAAATTTATGCCATAACATTAAAGCTGTTAAATTTTTAATAACCAGGCATAGGGGCGTGTCTAGAGCATTTTCAGTGGGGGGTGTGGGGGGGGGGGTGGCATGCTGGGGCACTGCCTCCACATGGGGGGGCCGCCAGTGACCAAAAAAAAAAGCTAAATTCTACAGTATATTACGTAAATCCTATTGATTTTATTATTTTTTTTAACTTGAAGTTACTTGTAAACAAATGCAGTAATAAAGCACATTTTGTGATTAATTTAGTTTTTTGTCATCCCTGTATATATCCATTAAGTTAAATTTCAGAATAAATATATATATTTTTTTTTCTTTGAAAGAAACTCCCTATATCTTTAATTCTTTTCATGGCTTGGCACTGCTCTCTTCCCTGCCTTCAAAATAAACACTTATGTGTGTCTGTTATTCTCAATCTCAAAAAAAAAAATCAAATTGTTAATGAAATGCACAGAATGCATCCATGTCATTTCACGTGTAAATGACTAAGTTAGGCCTGACTATTTAACTGACTATCTAACTGACTTACTCTCATGCATTAACAAGTAACGTGTCACCAGACAATTATTATTATGGAACATTCTGTGCATATTGTCATTTGGTGCAATCTTGCTATGTGGTCACTGTCACAAAATAAACTGATACAAAATATGCAAATCACCATGGCTGTTTATTGTTTGATAGCGCCCAGTGTATTTTACCTTTATTGTATTTTATTAAATGTTGCCTGAACATTCGATTGAAATCAACCACTACCAACACGAGCAGAGCCTGACGGGGTAAAAACATTGATCTGAGAAAACCATTTTTACGATCGGAGACCCAGGGAAACACAGGAGACGAGAGATCCAAATGCAGTGTGGTTTATTGGGTAATCCAAATCCGAATCCAACAAGCAGGGTTCAAAACCAGAAATCAATCCAAAACAAACAAACACTAGAGATAGGAACAGGAACAGGAATGGAACTAGAAACAGGAACTCGGAAGACGAGGAAACTCGGAAAGGCGAGGAAACTGGGTGACGGAAAGAAAGGACTCCATGAAGACAAACAGAAAAAGACCGGTTAATATAGGCAGGGTAATGACTATCAAGTGAAGACACCTGAGTGCAATTAACAGGAGTGCAATTACTGTGATGAAGGGACAAGGCTTTGTGGGAATTGTAGTGCCTACGGTGAGGTGCCTATGGGGAAGTGAGACCACTAGTGGAGACTCAGGGAAACAGAGACCAGACAGCGTGACATTACCCCCTCCTCCACGGAGCAGCTACCAGATGCTCCACCGGAACACAAGAAGAGACCAAGGAACACAGAGACCAGGAGGGAGGTGGAGCGGCGGGGGACCAGGGGGAGTGACGGAGGGCCAGGTAAAATGGGGAAACAGAGACAAGAAGTGCAAAAAACAAAAACAAGGAGCCCAGGAGGGAGGTGGACCAGCGGAGGATCAGGGGGAGGGCGGAGGGCCAGGTCCATAGAGGGAAACAGAGAGAAAAACAAAAACAAGGAGCCCAGGAGGGAGGTGGACCGGCGGAGGATCAGGGGGAGGGACGGAGGGCCAGGTCCTTAGAGGGAAACAGAGAGAAGAGCAAAAAATAAAAACAAAACAACAACAAAACACAAGTCCAGGAAGGAACATAATGTTCAGTGGCCCAGGGCCGAACCGACAGGGCAGGAATCCAGAGAGGAGCAAGGTGGAATTGGAGCCATGCGGTCGAGACAGAAGCCCACCAGGGCGGCGTAGAAGACCACTGCCTCCGTGCGGTCGAGGCAGGACCCCACCAGGGCGACGCAGAAGACCACCACATCCGTGTGGTCGATATAGAAGCCCACCTGGGCGGCGCAGAAGACCACCAAATCTGTGCGGTCGAGACAGAAGCCCACCAGGGCGGCGCAGAAGACCACCACATCCGTGCGGTCGAGACAGAAGCCCACCAGGGCGGCGCAGAAGACCACCACATCCGTGCGGTCGAGACAGAAGCCCACCAGGGCGGCGCAGAAGACCACCATATCCATGCGGTCGAGGCAGAGGCCACCCGGGCGGCGCAGAAAACCACCACAGTGGGATCGATGACACAGGAGAGCAAGTCTGGTTAGGCAAGTCTGAAACAGAGAACATGAACAAGTTAAAGGCGTCCTCCGTGGCCACGACAGGATCAGTCGAGCACTCAGAGAGTTCGGCTGAGACGTGACGAGGCTCTGGAAGTTCTGCAGAGATGAGGAGAGGCTCTGGTAGTTCAGCCGAGACGTGGAGAGGCTCTGGTAATTTCGTGGTGTTTAAACTGGATTCAGGAAGATCAATGATGACTTGACTCTGTTCATGAAGATCATTGGTGACTTGACTTTGCTCATGAAGATCATTGGTGACCTGACTCTGCTCATGAAGATCAATGGTGACTTGCATTTGTTCATGAAGATCAATGGTGACTTGCCTTTGCCCATGAAGATCAATGGTGACTTGCCTTTGTCCATGAAGAACACTGGTGACTTGCCTTTGCCCATGAAGATCATTGGTGACTTGCACTTGCCCATGAAGATCATTGGTGACTTGCCCTTGCCCATGAAGGTCATTGGTGACTTGACTTGACTCTGGAGGTTCAACGGTGACTTGACCTGACTCTGGAGGTTCAACGGTGACTTGACCTGACTCTGGAGGTTCAACGGTGACTTGACATAACTCGTCTCTGGAGGGTCAACCGGGAACCTGACTTGAATCTGGAGGGTCAGCGGGAACCTGACTCGACTCTGGAGGGTCAACGGGAACCTGACTCGACTCTGGAGGGTCAACGGGAACCTGACTCGACTCTGGCGGGTCAACTGTGGCTGTCATCTTGTGCAGAGGCGCTGGACAAGCGACCATCTTGTGGGCCACCTCTGGGCCGGCGGCCATCTTGGGCAGTGGTGCTGGGCCGGCAGCCATCTTGGGCAGTGGTGCTGGGCTGGTGGCCATCTTGGGCAGTGGCGCTGGGCTGGCGGCCACCTTGTGCTGTGGCGCTGGGCTGGCGGGCATCTTGCGCCGTGACGCTGTACTGGCGACCAAATTGTGCTGTGGCGCTGGGCTGACGGCCATCTTGCACCGTGCCTCTGGACTGGTGACCAAATTGTGCTGTGGCGCTAGGCTGGCGACCATACTGTGCGGTGGTGCTGGGCTGGCGGTCCTCCTGTTTGTAGACGGTGTAGAATCGGCCATCCCACCAGGAGCGACAGGTGTGGCTGGGGTATTCCACGGAGACCGATGTTGTAGGTAGAACACAAACTCCCAGAAATTAAAAGCGTCCAAATGCTCCATTTCATTTCTAGGAACCAGGTCATCCAGCCCGGTGTTGAAAATGTCCTTTAGGGCCACATCATTATATCCCATACCATCCGCCAGGGTCCAGAACATTTGTGCCATAGCACCCACCTCAATCCCCTCTTGGCGGAGGGTGGTTAATCTTAAGAATTTCGCCCTCCGCTCCACCATACTGGCTGGGGAGCGGGAATGAAGTCCCACACCGCTGGATCTCGACATGGATGGAGTCCTTCTGTTACGATCGGAGACCCAGGGAAACACAGGAGACGAGAGATCCAAACGCAGTGTGGTTCAATGGGTAATCCAAATTCGAATCCATCGTTCTTGAACGCTTCGTTCGAATCTTTAATGTGACTAGGTAAGAACGAGTCGTCTCTATGACGGGGACATCACTTTGATTGTTTTTTTTTTTTTTTTTTTTTTTTTTACAGTGAATTCTGATCTTCAAAAATTACCTTGTTGTATGATTTATGTCTTTTGAGTTCACCCTTCAGATTAGACTATAGAACTGTAGTGTTACTTGTTTAGGATTCAAAATGTTATTTGCTTTTAATTTATGTCATTGTGTCCTTTTTGAGCAAGCATCTTATACATATATTAGACCAATTTAAGCAATTTTTACACTAGCAAACTCAAAATTTGATTAAAAATTAAACTAGGCTATAAATACTTGGATTATAATAGTATTATATAGCCTAGTGTTTATTTACTGATAGACAGTCAAAAAGACAAATTTATCAATATTTTATTTATAACAAGGTTTTATTTATTTATAAAATAATAACACACCACATATCCTCAAGAAACAGTAACAAAAACAGAGTGACAGAAATGTCAGAAATAGCGCATGGGTCTGTCATGTGATTAAGGAATGACTTGAACCCAAAGACTTGTCAGACAAGAGGTGAGTTAATTACAGACTGAAGACCCAGGTAAAGAATGAAATCATCTTTTCTGTATCTTTATAGCATTTTAGTTTTGGATTGTTTGTAGTGTGATCAACGTTTGCGTAAGTACTAGATGTGTTGGGGAAATAACACGTAACATTTTAATTACATTTCGCTAAAATGAATGAAAAGACTCGAAAAAAGATTTGTTCACTTTGCTGAACGCGACTCAAATGTCCAAGTCGGTATAATGATCCGAACTTCCCATCACTTTACTGTCTATGGTCTCGACTTCCCACACTTGATAAAGTAAAAGTCCAAGTCCGCGACGAGCGTTGTTTCTCTGACGCCGCTGCACGTCTTTGAATCGCGAACTTCAGTAGAGTCTATAAAATGATTGGCCATAAAATGAACCAATCACAAGACATCTTATAGGGGAGTCACCTGGGGTGGCCAATCGAATTTCAGTGGGCCGGTGCCCCCCCTGGCCACCACGTAGACCTGCCCCTGACCAGGCATCTCCCCCTAAAAGAGAGATGTGGAAGAATCAAGTCAAGTCACCTTTATTTATATAGCGCTTTAAACAAAATACATTGCATCAAAGCAACTTAACAACATTCATTAGCAAAACAGTGTGTCAATAATGCAAAATGACAGTTGAAGACAGTTCATCATTGAATTCAGTGATGTCATCTCTGTTCAGTTTAAATAGTGTCTGTGCATTTATTTGCAATCAAGTCAACGATATCACTGTAGATGAAGTGACCCCAACTAAGCAAGCCAGAGGCGACAGCGGCAAGGAACGAAACTCCATCGGTGACAGAATGGAGAAAAAAACCTTGGGAGAAACCAGGCTCAGTTGGGGGGCCAGTTCTTCTCTGACCAGACGAAACCAGCAGTTTAATTCCAGGCTGCAGCAAAGTCAGATTTTGCAGAAGAATCATCTGTTTCCTGTGGTCTTGTCCTGGTGCTCCTCTGAGACAAGGTCTTTACAGGGGATCTGTATCTGGTGCTCTAGTTTTCCTGGTCTCCGCTGTCTTTCAGGGATGTAGATGTCCTTTCTAGGTGCCAATCCACCATCTGGTCTGGATACGTACTGGATCCGGGTGACTGCAGTGACCCTCTGATCTGGATAGAGACTGGATCTGGTGGCTACGGTGACCTCGGAATAAGAGAGAAACAGACAAATATTAGCGTAGATGCCATTCTTCTAATGATGTAGCAAGTATATCGGGTGTTATGGGAAGTGTTCCCGGTTCCGGTTTACCTAATTAATGCCGCCTAAAAATCCTTTAACAGTTTTGGATATTAAAAGCATATTAGTATGTTATGTGTAAGCCAGGTTAAAGAGATGGGTCTTTAATCTAGATTTAAACTGCAAGAGTGTGTCTGCCTCCCGAACAATGTTAGGTAGGTTATTCCAGAGTTTAGGCGCCAAATAGGAAAAGGATCTGCCACCCACAGTTGATTTTGATATTCTAGGTATTATCAAATTGCCTGAATTTTGAGAACGTAGCAGACGTGGAGGATTATAATGTAACAGGAGCTTATTCAAATACTGAGGTGCTAAACCATTCAGGGCTTTATAAGTAATAAAGTAAGCAATATTTTAAAATCTATACGATGTTTGATAGGGAGCCAGTGCAGTGTTGACAGGACCGGGCTAATATGGTCATACTTCCTGGTTCTAGTAAGAACTCTTGTTGCTGCATTTTGGACTAGCTGTAGTTTGTTTACTTAGCATGAAGAACAACCACCCAATAAAGCATTACTATAATCTAACCTTGAGGTCATAAATGACATTTCTGCATTTGACATTGAGAGCATAGGCCATAATTTAGATATATTGTTGAGATGGAAAAATGCAGTTTTACAAATGCTAGAAACGTGGCTTTCTAAGGAAATATTGCTATCAAATAGCACACCTAGGTTCCTAACTGATGACGAAGAATTGACAGAGCAGCCATCAAGTCTTAGACAGTGTTCTAGGTTATTACAAGCAGAGTTTTTAGGTCCTATAATTAACACCTCTGTTTTTTCAGAATTTAGCAGTAAGAAATTGTTGTTGGTTTAGATGATTTAACAAGTTTATACAATTCTTCCTCTCCTATAGTAGAGAATGAGTGGAACTGTTCCTCAGGGGGTCTATAGTGCACTGTCTGATGCGATACTGTAGCTGACGGCTGAATGGTTACAATTTTATCTCTAATAGTATCGATTTTAAAAGTAAAGTAGTTCATAAAGTCATTACTGCTGTGATGTTGGAAGAATCCATCGCCACTTCTGAATTCTAAGAATTACCTTGTCCGTTAACCCTTCTCAGTTCTTTTCTGTATAACCATTAGTACCAAATTATAAGCCAAGGATTCTAAAACCATCTCTGTCCCATCTGCATTGCTGCGGCAGCCTAGGGGGTCCTGTAGCCTGCCAGTCACCCAATAGCAAGGTCGCACATTTCTCCCAATTAATGGGTGCAGATGAAGCTTGCTGATATTTTTTTGAGGAAGATATCAAACTTGTAACATCTTCTGAGCCTTTTATAACTACTGTTATTTCATCCGCATATGCTGTAAGTTTAACTGAATCTACACTGGTGTCACTAAGAATATTAAAACCACTTAGTTGCCTCCGAAGTGAGACTAATAAAGGCTCAATAGAAATTGCATACAGAAGTCCAGAGAGAGGACATCCTTGCCTTATTCCCCTAGACACAGAGAAAGGCCTGGTTAAAGACCCATTGATCTTCAACATAATAAAAACTTCATTATGTAACATTTTAATAAGATATGCAAAATAAGGACCAAAACCAAAAGCTTCCAGAGATTTAAATGAATACTGGTGATCAACCCTGTCAATGAAAGCAACCCGCTGTCTAAATTGTGCATTTTTGCCACTGCCAGAAAGATTTTAAAAATTCTGCCGAGAGCCCGTCCAATCCAGGTGATTTCCCAGAACACATTTCCTGAACAGCTTGTAAAATCTCTCCAACAGTCAAAGGCCTGTCCAACTCATTACTTGCTTTTTCTGTCAATTTGGAAAGGTCACATAAAAGTTCATCAGTCACTGCATCGTCACATAATTCCGAACGGTATAAATCCTCATAAAAAGAAAGAGCATAAGACTGAATTTCCCATTGATCCATTATAACTCCGCCACCTGGTATTTTTAACTGATGAAAACTCTTTTTTTCCCTTGGCTTTTTTTCAAGCCCAAAGAAGAATGATGTAGGAGCATCCATGTCATTCAGCTGTTCAAATCTGGTTCTCAGAAGGGCTGATCTTCCTCGCTCTTCCAATAAATTCTTCAAAACGAGTTTATCATTCACAACAGAGTCAATGAAAGTTGAATTATTATGGGTACAGTCACTGCTTTACCCAAGGATAGCTTGTTCAAGGGACTTCATTCTTTCTTTGAGCAACATCCCACCATTGACTCAGTCATCATTAACTTCCACATTTAAAATCAAACAAAAGAATTAACAGCTAAAATTCAATGAAGAATTGTCCATTGCAAATCCCCAACCTTTTTTGATAATGGTGGTTTATATATAACTCTCCATTCTGGTTTTACATTTTCCTTCAAGCAAAAAAAAAAATTTCCTCCACGGTGTATCTGCTTTTCTTGCCAAATGATTCTTATTAAAACCCATTACACAGACTCCATACAATATCTTTCCTCTAGTAGATATTACATCCAACCACTGCGAGTCCCAAGTTTTAAAAGGAAAACCATTAAAACCATCCAACTTTGGTGAGATCATCAAACAAGGTTAAAAAAAATTTTCATCAGGAATGGATACTCCAGAAAAATAATCTTTCAACATTAAATTCTCCTCTGTTGTGAGGGTTGACTTTAACTTAGCTAGAAAAAAATTGCAACTAATCGAATAGATCTAGTGCCTAAAAAATCTGCTACTTTTACAGCATTGTCCAATTTCTCTCCAGCTATGTCCAGCAATTGTCTTAAAATGATCACTTTTGATTCTTTAAGCTTAAAACAATATTTAAAGAAAAAACTGTTATTGTCATTTACATCCAGCCGAGCCCCAAGAATTAAAGGTACCTCCAGAAGCCAGTAAAGTGAGTACGGGTTTTCAGATTTCTGATTATAAAACAGACTCCAAACTTTAAAAAGACTATTTAATTAAAAAGTCAATTTTTAAAGGGTTTAGTAGAAACAGATGTTTGTTTAGTCTGAGACCTCCAAAGCTTTGCAAAATAATATGTGCCATTACCCTCCAGCTGACATCCGATGCACCGTCTAAAAGTCTCTGCAGAAACTGCAAACGAAAAGCAGCAGTTCTGCTCTGCAAATGAACCAGTCCTTGTCCTCCTTCTTCTTTCGGGAGATAAAGAACACTCTGCCGAATCCAGTGTAGTTTATCCCCAAAAAAGTCTACAATAATCGCTTGTATTTTCATCAGTAGCTGAGGAGGAAGATCAACACACGCCAACTTATGCCACAGTGAAGACGCGACCAGGTTGTTGATAACAAGAATGCGTCCTCTATATGACATTTTATGTTTTGTTTTTTGTTGAGTCGTGTCATCACCTAAAAAAACAACCAAATATTTTAAACCACCTTAACCCCAGACCAAACCTTCAGGTATTTTCGGTTTACCATTTTTCCATTTACCAACCAAAAGTGTTTCATATTTCTTCCAATTCACTTTTGCAGAAGATACAGTAAAATCATTAATTAAATTAAATAAACTTTGCACATCTTTTTGTCCACTTACAAACACCATTACATCGTCAGCATAAGCAGATAAACATATCTTTTTTGTAAAGATTTTTCCCTTATTTTTTGTAATAGAGGTTCGATGGCCAAGGCATACAACATTCCAGATAGAGAGCACCCTTGTCTTACACCTCTTTTAACCTGAAATGGAGCACATAAACCGCCATTAATCTTCAATACACTTTCAATTTCACTATAGAGTACCTGGACCATCATAATAAAATCTTTTTTAAAACCAAACGCTGCTAAAGTTTTCCACAAATAGGGGTGCTCAACCCTATCAAAAGCTTTCTCTTGGTCCAGTGAAATCATTCCAAAATCCAAATCAAGCAATTTTGACACATTTAAAGCATCCCGAACTAAAGAGATGTTATCAACAATGGATCTGCGCGGAATACAGTAAGACTGGTCTGGATGTATTACTTGCCTTATTACTTCGGCCAATCTGTTTGCCAAAACCTTAGAGAGCAGTTTATAATCACAACAAAGAAGTGATACAGGGCGCCAGTTCTTTATGTCTGTCAAGTCTCCTTTCTTTGGTATTAGCGTTATCACTGCCCCCCGCAGCTCTACGGCAACATACCTTTTGACAGAGTATCACTCAGCACCTGTAATAAATCCACTCCCATCTCTGCCCAGAAAGACTTGTAAAAGTCAATTGGAAGGCCGTCAATCCAAGGAGCTTTTACCGACTCCATGTCATGAAGGGCCTTATATAACTCTGCCAGACTTAGCCCGCCTGAAAGAGCCACACTACCTTCTTCTGACATCTTTGGTAGGGAATTAAAAAAAGTACTGTCCTCATCACATTCCGTTACATACTCACTTCTATACAGATTTTTGTAAAAATCAACTGCTCTCTTTCGAATATCACTAGGGTTCAGCAAAACTTGACCCTGATCGCAAAGCTTTAATCAATCTCTTCTGCCCATTTTTTTCTCTAAACAGAAATTTTTTTGACTGTGCATCCATATGATTTATATTTTGGAATCTTGATCTGACCAATGTGCCCTGTGTTCTGTATTCCAGCAGATCCGCTAACTGAGCTTACTTTTTGAAAAATAGTTCAAAATGATTACTTGTCCCAGTTGATTCAGCTATTTTTTTGACACTCACTTAATTAATTCTCCAAAGTTTCCATAGATTTTTTTAACTCTATAGTGAATTTGCGAGTGTATTGTTGCCAAATCTGTCTAATTTTAACTTTACCAATGTCCCACCACTGCTGTACTGATCTAAAATTAGTCTTTGATTTGAGAAAATTCTGCCAAAAATATTTAAAAGAGTCTCTAAAAAAACTATCACTCAATAAAGAAATATTGAAATGCCAATAGGCGCTGCTAGGTTTAAATGAATTTAAAATAAAATTACATTGTACCATACTATGATCAGAAAACCCTATTGGGATTATAGAGCTATTCTTGAAGATATTAACTGATGTGTAAAACCATACAATCTATCTAATCTGGCAAGGGAAACCATGTTTTCCCTCATATGAACCCATGTATATTGTCTCATATTCCCCATTTAATTGTCTCCAAATATCACATAGTTCACGCTTCTTAATGAAAAAGATGTTTCTGAGACTACAAATGGGGTTTGATTCGTGCTTCAACTGATGAAGGAAACCCAAACTGAGTCTGACTCCAACCACAACCCCAACATTCAGAAACTAATTGACAAAAATCGGAAGTATAATTATGACGAAAAATGAAAAAATGCCAAACCAAACTCCAGTGTTATTCGGCCCTAAACAGAACCACAAATCCGGCAAATTACTTATCACTCAAGCAATTAAAAGAAAGACAAATCCTTTCAAAATATCGAGTCAGTGATCATGATTTGGAAATAGAGATTGGTAGACATAAAAGATCCTGGCTCCCGAGAGAAGAGAGACTGTGCAAACACTGTGAGCTGAATCAAACAGAGGATGAGAAACACTTCCCAAATACAGCACTACAAGAGAAACATTCTTCCCACAGTTTGAAGCTTTGAGTCGTTCATTCTTGTCTCTAAATGACTCTGAGAAACTACTCTATATACTTGGAGAGAATGAGACGGCAGTCACAATAGCTGCTAAATATTTATACACCATACACACCATACGAAAGGGATCATTTATTGTATTCAACTGTGT